>NC_057805.1:489391199-489392212 GCF_018294505.1 Triticum aestivum | reverse complement strand
CAGGACCCCGTGGTGTGGAGGGCTGGATGAACAGTAGACGGTGGAGGGGTGGTTGAACAGTAGCCGGTAGAGTAGCGCGCGGTGGAGGCTGGATGAACAGGAGCCCGTGGAGGCTGGAGGAGGTCGACGGTAGCCCGTGGAGGCTGGAGGAGGTCGACGGTGGAGATGAACAGTATCCCGTGGAGTCCCGTTTTGCGGTACGCCACACTCCCGATCAACAGGACCCCCGTTTCGACCGTAGCGCTCCAACACAAGTCCGTTTCCTCCGTTTTGTGGTACGCCACACCCCTCCCGATCAACAGGACCCCCGTTTCGACCGTAGGAGGTCCGTTTCCTCCGTTTTGCGGTACGCCAGACCCCTCCCGATGAACAGGATCCCATTTCGAACGTGGCCGGTCGAACACAAGGCCGTTTCCTCCGTTTTGCGGTACGCCAGGCCTCGTTTCCATCGCCTGTTCCGTCCAAGCCCTCCCGATGAACACGACCACGCATTCCGTTCCGACCCAGCCGTTGGCTCCCACGCGTTCTGTTGCCTCCCGATGAACACGACGTATTTCGTTGCCTCCCCATGAACACGACGACGACGCTGTTTCTCCGTTCCGACCCAGCCATGTACACGAGCCCTGGCCGTACGTATGCGCGAGTAGGCATTCGAGACCCTGCCCGTATGTACGTACGTGGCCGTATTTTCATTCTTGCACCCTGGCCGCTGTACGTACGTGTACATGCTAGGTGCGCGCCTCTACTACGACACGTACGCGCCTCTACTATGACACGTGCGCACCTCTACATCGACCAGTATATATGTACGTACACGTTCGCGACCAGAATAACAACGCTACGTACGCTTCGACCAGGTGGGTCCCGACTGTCAGGCACTTCCCTGCCTGCAAAGATGTAGCTGGTGGGTCCCAGCAGTCAGGGGGGCGAATCATTTTTTTTTGCCCGGACGCACTTCCTTGCGTGCGAAGGTGTAGCTGCTGGGTCCCAGCAGTCAGGGGGAATCGTTTTGT
>NC_057805.1:489375284-489391036 GCF_018294505.1 Triticum aestivum | reverse complement strand
GAACATGTAGCTGGTGGGTGCCAGCAGTCGGGGGGCGAATCGTTTTTTTTTTTCGGATGCACTTCCTTGCGTGCGAAGTGTAGCTGGTGGGTCCCAGCAGTCAGGGGGGAACTTTTTTTTCACGAAATACGGTTGCCTGTCCGGTGGGTCCCCGTTGTCAGGTGGAGAAATAATTATTTTGCGCGTAATAAGGAGGCACTTCCTTGCTGCGGCCGTGGACCCAGCTGTCAGCCTCTCCACGTACAGTCCACGTCCGATGGAAGCCATTCCTTGACCACGTTGACCACGCCGCGCCGAGAGCACCAGGGCGGTGGACGACGGTGAGGGCTAGGAAGGGGACGACGCAGAGCCGGGGAAGACGCGGCAGTGGATGCCCACGCGTAGAGGAGTATGAGGGTTCACTCGTTCGGCTGCCGTCGCCGCAGAATAACAGGGGGTGTGGGTGCATAGAGGGATGGCCTGGCCAGCGGTGGGAGTAGTAGGGGGCGGTGAGGCCTCCGTGGCATCACAGCCGGCCACGGGCGGCAGGAGCAGGCGGCACGACCGGCGCTGCTTTGGGCAGCTGGAGCAAGAAGACCAGAGGTTGAAGAAGCACTACGGCCGTTGGATGGACATCGTACGGTCAATGGAGCTAGAATCGTTCATATATTGACTAAAGTTGACAAAGGCCTCCGTCCCAGTCAACTTAGTAGGCCCACAAGTCAGCCTCCCACCAAGGTGGGTCCCAGCTAGCAGGGGGTATTCATTTTTTTTGTGCGTAATAAGGAGGCACTTCCGGTGGGTCCGAGCTGACAGCGGGGGGAACATTTTTTTTGCCAAATACGGTGGCCCGTCCTGTGGGTCCCAGCAGTCAGGGGGAAATGTTTTTTTTCACGAAATATTCGTGGCCCGCCCGGTGGGTCCCTGCTGTCAGGTGGAGGAATAATTATTTTTCGCGTAATAAGGAGGCACTTCCTTGCGGCTGCCGTGGACCCAGCTGTCAGCCTCTCCACGTACAGTACTCTTCCGATGGAAGTCGGTCATTGACCACATTGACCACGCCGCGCCAAGAGCACCACGGCGGTGGACGACGGCGAGGCCTAGGAAGGGGACGACGCAGAGCCGGGGAAGACGCGGCAGTGGAAGCCCGCGCGGAGAGGAGTACGAGGGTTCACCGGTTCGGCTGCGGTATGAGGCTGCCGTCGCCACAGAATAACAGGGGGTGTGGGTGAGTAGAGGGATGCCCTGGCCAGCGGTGGGAGTAGTAGGGGCGCTGAGGCCTGCGCGGCAGCACAGCCGGCCACAGGAGGCGGGAGTAGGCGGTCCCGCCGGCGCTGCTTTGGCGGCTGGAGCAAGAAGATCAGAGATTGAAGAAACACGACGGCCGTTGGATTGACATCCAACGGTTACGTCTGCTAGAATCGTTTGTTGACGTATATAATAACTAAAAAAATCTTGCATACGCGTCAACTAAACAGGCCCACAAGTCAGACCACTCCCTCTTTTTTTTAATAATTTATATATAGCTCTTGGCAACTTCTTATGCAATTTACTGCAGTCGTTTTTTTTGGTTGGCCAGGGGCAATTTCGCATATTTCTGTGGGTTCCAAACTATTTTTAATACCGAAATGTCGAGCCAGATTTAAAGTATTTTGAAGATATATTTAAATTAGGTTAATGCCCAGTGAAATAGGAATCTGAAAATGTGAAAAAAAATCAGAAATTATAAAGTAATTGCCAATTTGTCATCTGTTTTTATATTTACAACCCATTTCATATTACTTTCAAGATTTGCAGGCGTCTTGAAAGAGTTGCAGCCCATCAGGGCGTAGAAAAATAAGTAGGCCTGGATTGGGTATTCTTCAGAAAAAATAAACTGGGCTCATTTTCACAAAGAAAAAATAGCTGGGCTGGTCACATGGTGAACATAAAATATAAGCCTGGGCTAGACGGGCCACAGCCCAGTTCAAACCCTGCTCCGTCTCAACAATACCAAACAAAAAAAATACTGCTCGAGTAGCTACGTCCCAGGTGTCAGCCGATCTTGTGCTGTTCTCTTGTCTATTGACTATATACGCTCACAATGTCGTGGGTCCCAGATGTCAGGAAAACACTAGGAGGAAGCATTTTATTTTTGCATACGCTGACGTGGTGGGCCCCTACTGTCATCCTCTCCACATACATCTGCCGATTCCTGTTGTTTGTTGACCATGTTGACAACGCGAGAGGGCGGCGCCGCGACGTGTGCACCAAAGCGCGCGGAGGACGTCGGCGTTAACGATTTAGGAGACGGTGGGGCGGCGATGCGTGCACTGAGGCGCAGCCAGCCGTGGGAGGCGGAAGCAGGCGGCCCCGCCGACGCTGGTTTGGTTTTGGCGGCTAGAGGAAGACAGGACTGAAGAAACATGACAGACTGTAAAAGCAGCAGGAGTACTTAACAACCTTAACTGAAACCAGCAGGGGCACTTAACAACCAAAGCTGAAAGCAGTATGAGTACTTATACAGGTTCAACCGTACAAAGCACGCCTCGAACAGTGCTACTTTGCCTACAGTTAACCAAGGGTGAGGCCGCCAAGCCCCAGGACAAGGCCCAGGCGCCACCCCGCGCATCCACAACCTTCTGAAAGCGGCTTCATCTCGCAACGTGGTCAATAAACAGGATATTCGCTTTAGAGCCATGGAAAAGCATGAACATAATCTTCTGTCCTATTCTCCAAGATGGACGGGCCTTCATTATTTGAGACCACCCATGAATAAGTATCTTTTCACCTCCAAGGGGAATTGAGTAGGTCGACATAAACATCATGTTGTGACCAAGCGCAAGTCTGACCCGACCATGGTCAGGCATCTGTATAGGAACAATAGAACTCGGCAGTTCCTGTTTCAAGAAGATCACAACTGTAAAACTGTGTATAAGCAATAGTTTATGAACAACATATATAACAGAAAACAGCTCGTACCATAAGTTTCTCGACACAGTTGGACCTGTTCAACGAGTGCAGCAGTGGCACACATATCCCACGTGGCCTTCCACCATTGAAACGCCCCACAAGGACCTCAAGACGATCAATAAACTGTAGGAACTTGTGGATGTCGATCCAGTCAACTTCAGTGCCATTAGTAACAGCCGAGTTATTACAGAGTAACAAACGAGCAGACTGCTTAACTCTGAAAAAACCTACACGTGCCACCAATTATAAGAAAATATTAGTTAGAAGTAGCATCTTCGTGAGAGATTCGTTGCTACTTCTAAAGTTAAATTGTGATTAGTTAGACAGAATAGGTGGATTAAGAAGTAATCGAGGCAACAAGCAAGAACCAGATACAAAACTAACATGGATGAACAATTGGAACGACGTCGGGGTGGAAGATCGCAGTGAAGATGAGACCAGGTTCTGCTATTTCCATCAACATTCGTGCGCCAACTTTCAGTCCGTAACACTTGAGAAAGTTTATTCAAGTTCGGCCATAAAAAAAGCAGCGATCTTCTTGGTTCATGAACCCAACTCGGAACTTATATCCATGGCTTGTCTTCACTGTGACCAATAAACTAGTGTATTCAGTTATGGCAAGGCCGAGCATCTTGAGTACATGTGTTCTGGCAGAGCAAATAATACACTGCAGGAAAAATAATATGAGAACACAGCATGTTCAAAAAACCCCCACCCTCCCAGATAGAAAAGAGGATTCTAGGAACATACTGTGCGTGTTTCAAAATGCTATGTTAGGATGAGAAGGAACAAGTGTGGCGTCTCACCGAGGGCGCAGAAACCTGTAGGGTACTCGCACTTTGGGCACTGCAAATGAAACACACTAGATTCAGTAGGAAGAAAATGCATCAACGGCGGCGGCTGCCATCCTAGGATTACTTGCGACCAAGGGACTTGGATTTATCGGGGATGGATGAAGAATTCGTACCTGGTTCCCCATGAGAAGACCCTATGCAATCGCCGAGAGGGGGTTTTCTCTGAACAAGCAGACGAGGGAGAAGGGGATTCAGGCCCAGTGAAATATTGCCGCTTCATCCGTCCAGCTTACTGCTAAAGCTGGAAAGGGGGGGTTGTGATTTGACGGCTCATTGGGCATTACTGCGGCGCTATGACCGGGGTGTGTCTACCGTGAAGTTGTGCACTCTAATTTGTGCATATGGCACATGGACCCCGTTGCCGGTTGCCCCACATATCAGCGAAAGGAAGTAGAAAGATAGGAGTAACTAGTTACACATAAATATATTTTTTGACAGAGAGATACTCCCTCTGTAAAGAAATATACAAATCTTTTATATCACAGGCTCACCTTGCCGAGAAATATACTCTCTCTGCAACGCACGGGCATTATGGGGGTTCAACTTTTTTTATGGGGGTTCAGCTGAGAATATAATACTCAGATAGGCTCACGGTTCTGGACTTTGGGCCGCAGGCCGACCCTGCATGTTTGGGGGCCCATGTGTTCTACCTCAGCGCTTTCCATATTGCAAGTGATCGGTACGGCGCTGGTTTTAGATGCTGTCGCAAGGCGAATACACAAAATTGAATAAAGCACGGCAGCTGTTGGAATGAAATCGAGGACAGTTCCTAACCAGCAATCAGAGTTGCAATTCTATCAACGATATACCATGTGATAAATAATACTGTCGTACTACTTATACACACAGGACACTTGTTTCACCATGCGAGATTATTACATCAAAATCTCTCAGAGGATAGATCAGTTCGGCAGTTGCGTGCTGCTACTGAAGAATTTCAAAGTTGATTTGGACCAGCTCTCCTTGCCGAGAAAGTTCGATTTTGACATCATCCCCTACCGCAAGATCTGATTTAGATTTGAACCTTGACCATCCTTTAGCATCAATCATCATGCGACCATCCTTTGTACTTACGGTATATTGAGCAGGTTCATTCACACCAAGGCTACGCATGGTAAGAGAAACTTGGCCGCGGTCGCCCGGATTGTTGAACGACTCCCTCGTTGCTCTAGGAATTCTCTGTTTGCAAACAAGAAGACATACCCAAACAGTTAGATTAACACAGTGAATCATGTGAAACAACATGGAAAGAAAAAAGAACGAAGCACTTGGGCGGCCAATGCTTACCAAGAAGGTGGACATGTCGGTTTTTGTAAGGACTTTGGTATATGAAGTGCGAACTGCAGCCCAGTCTGTTGCCGGTGCAACTGCACGGGCCGGAGCAGATGCAAGTGCAAGTGTTGGTGCAGGTGCCGAAGCCGCTGCTGCTACCGGAGATGGTGCTCCTTGTAGAGCTGGTGCCCGTGTCGGAGCAGGTGCCGGTGTCGATGCCCGATCCTCCGGTAGATCAGACTGATCCGCTGACGCGGTCGGTGCCCAATCCTCAGCTGGATCAGACTGAGCTGTTGCCGCTGCCAGTGCTAGAGCAACTGCCGATGCTCGATCTGTGCGAGACAGCGGCGATCGTGTCTAGTCTGCTATGATCAGCTTTCTAACTTGACTAGGATCCGTGACCGTGATCCAGTTTTTTTCTTCATTTCTTTTAAAGGCGAGAAGGACTAATTGTGGCGTTTTTGTTAAACCAAACTGCAGTTCATCATAGGGATTCAGCTTGTACTCAGACAACAGACTGATCCAATTTTTTCCAGTAATATAAGTGATGGACAGTGCCTTCGTTACTGACACGACATAAGAAGTGAAACCTGCAAAAATAGCCATCGTAGAGCAAACCAAACGGTTTATTCTGTGATGAATGTCACATGGCAAAACCTGCATCGTAAAATTGCAGGAAAAGAAAGAAAACATGACATTAAATCAATAAGATTTAGACAGTAAATCAATAAGATTTACATGATGTGACATGAGTGAATCCTTACCAGGAAATCACTATGTGGAAGTACTAAACAGAAGATTGATCGTCCAACTACGGGTGGCATCCAGGGGCCCCGCCTACTCCCACAAGCAGGACAGTCCAAAGGTCGTGACAAATCGTATGGACCGAACATCCATGGGACTGGAAATCCTGGTGGGTGCGACAAACCCTGCAATGCATACAGATATTGGAGTGTAACCATAATTGATAAACCGTCCTCACAAAAAATATGATCTGGGTACTTCAAAATATACAGACTGAATTGAGTGGACAGACATTAACATAGACCGTTTACACACCAAAAGCGGCAGTACTAATAAACAATACATGGTTCACAAACACAAATCAAGTACTGAACAATAGTACTTACTACAGACAAGCAAAGTTGCACTAACTAAACTCTGCAGACTATTTCTTGCCACCGACCTACGGGATGAACCCCGCATAACTGACTAGGCCATGGACTTCGTGTGAGATGTCTACATGCACCATCACCATCTTGTCAACCTTGGAGAACCTAACAGAGTGGTCTTTCCACTCATAAACATGATGATGAAGACAGGCCGCATCAGATTTGTTGGGAAGCTTTACAAGAACCACACCCTTCGTAATCGAAGGCACAGCCAGGAAATTGTTGTGGTCAAGTACAGCCTCGAGAACACGCCTGACAACAATGCTACAGGAAAACACTAGTTCAGGACACGTGGCGACAAGGACACAGCAGTTGGATAGTTCAGCAGTAGAACTCATCATCCGGTCTTCCAGTTCACACGGCATGACTTTGAGAACTTCATCTCCACCGCAGACCTGGTTCTAATTCAAACAGAAACCATATTTTATTACTACCTCCGTTTAGAAATATAAGATGATTTTCTATATTATACTCCATATATGACTACATATACGCACAGAAACGAGTGAACAAAGACACTAGAACATGTCTTCAAAGGCATGAGAGCAGAGGGATTACATGCAATATCCATAACACAAGTTACTGTGGCAAATATACCCTCTTAAAAGGTAGCATTGATGTTCATAAAGTACTCCCTCCCTCCCAAAATCCTTGTCTTAGATTTGTCTAGATACGGATGTATCAAGTCACATTTTAGTATTAGATACATCCGTATCTAGACAAATCTAAGACAAGAAATTTGGGACAGAGGGAGTAGTTGAAAGTAATCTATAAGAAATCAGTGTCAACCTCTCGCATGTTTTGGTCAAAAGAGGAATTTAGAACCGTCATTTGGCACACTAAAATCACATGCAAGATCACCCAGAAAGTTGTACTACTAGTACTAGTACTGCGTGTTAGATGAAAAAATACGATCAAGATCGAGAAAAAGATCGTCAACAAGAGACATTACCTGGACTTGCTTAATGAGGGATCCCGGAGAGGGGGGCTTGGATAGGGCGATGGCTTTGAGTTTGTCTGCGGTAGTCTCCGCGGGGTGCTTGCGCTTCTTCGTACCATGATCCTCGACGGTTTTGGCCAGAGCCATAGACATCACGTCGGCCGGTGCTCCGGCGTCCATCCAAGAGAGGAAGCTGAGAGAGAAGAGTGAAAGGAGGAACGAGATGAGGGAGAAGCGAAGCGAGTGGGGGGGGGGTTTCTTCAAGAGAGGAAGCTGGGAGAGAAGAGTGAAATGATGGTTGCTTCGTCCGTCCAACTTACTGCTGGAAAGGAGGGGGTTTTGTGATTTGACGGCTCATTGGGCATTACTGCGGCGGTTCGATCGAGGTAGTCTACCGTCACTCTACTACGGAGTAATTTAGTGCATGGCTGGTGGACCCAGGTGCTGGCTGTCCCACACGTCAGCGAAAGTGAGTAATTTAGTGCATGGCTGGAGGAGGATCCGCACGGTAGAGCGTGTCCACTGTTTTTCTGAAGAAGAAAAATGATTATAGCAAGCATTTCCACTCTTACGACGGAGGAGTGCGAAACACGGCAGCCACTTGAACATACACAGTGCTCCTACTACTAGGCATGTGCAGTGGTTCATACGTCAGTACTACACAATCTTGTTGCTAGTGTAGTAAGATATGAGGATAACAAATGATATTGTGCGCATGTCAAGTACTCCTATATGTAACATAGTACCGCTTTTTCGACTGTCCGGTCGAGAATGAACGGTGAGATCAATGTTAACAGAACTAGGTCCACAACGCACGGAGAGTACGGTGCTACAGTACTCCATGAAACATGAACCATATGAAGCACGAATAGTGTTAGGCAGGGTGTATCAAGGGTGCACGGGATGGGAGCAAAAGTTCCCTTCTCGACCCACTTTTGGGTGTTTGGCAGAGTGCATGAAGGGTGCATGAGTCCACACTAGTAGGTTGACAAAAATACACGAAGAGGAAACAACTATATTGAGATAAGAATGCAACCAAACACACCCACACGCTTTGTGCTACAGTGACTGATCTGCATCGTCTGAGTTTGATCCAACGGTCATGTTGCGCTGAGACATGGACATGCCCATGCAGAGGGCGCCTAAACACCGCCGAAGTCCCTCTGCTTCTCGAGGCGCACGACGTTGGTGATGCAGGGTGCAACCGCCCGCAGAGCCCGCTCCCGGTCGACGGGAGCCAGCTCGTCAAAGACGGCGTCCAATGGCACGAATGGATTCCGGTGACGGAGCCCTGAAAGGATTCGCCCGGCAACAGCGACGGCAGCCCGCAACCCCTCCTTGTCCAGCTCAGCCCCCACCATCGCGCGGAGACGGCTCAGCTCCTCGGAGATATAGGTGAAGAAGGAGACCAGGTCAGGAAGCCGCAGCTCGTTGAAGTCGACCGGGTGGTCGAACGGGTTTAGCCCGACGGCTGACATCGTCGCGCTGGCACAATGGTAGGCATCGCGCAGCCGCAACACGTGCGTGGCAACTTGGTTCACCAAGTGGCTGAGGCGATCCTGGACCTCGTCACGATCGGCCCGCTCACGCTCTAGCCGGCTCCCCTGACGGCCTATCGTATCTCCCGCTTTCTACAGCAACGCTGCCGATGCCTCGAGCATCTTTGTGGTGGACGCCTGCCGCTTTTGAAGCTCCGTGAACTCCCGCACATAACGGAGGAGCATGGCACTCCTCTCCTCCTTGAGCTCACGGAGCTCCACGTCCTTGGCCCTGAGCTCCGCATCCTTGACATGGAGCTCCTGTGTCAGGCGCCTCACCTCGGACTCCGTGATCTGCTGCGCCGCCATGGCACCAGGTAGAAGCAATGGGGAGAGGAAGCAAAGGGGGCGAAACGGCTGAAAGGCAATGCAATCTACGGGAGGCGGAGGGAGCGGGGAATCTTTTGGTTTTCACCATGGTAAAACACCAGTCGACGACTTCTCACATCAGGGAGCAGTGGGTTTTTACAGGCGGAGTCATCGTGACTAATTGCTGCCGCGCCTGCTCCCGTCAATCAAAAAATTAAAAATCCTGCCGCGCCTGCTCCCGTCAATCAAAAAATTAAAAATCCTGCCGCACCCAAACACCAGAGCAACGGCGCGGTGGATATTTAAATTTACCTGCCGGCAAGTAGTAAAAAAAGGGGTGAAAAAAATGTGGCGGCGGCCAAGCTAATCGGTCGAACTAGCCCAACTAGCTAGCCACCGTGCTTCACTGATGTACTCGGCGGGAAAGGTGGTCTTTTGTGATTTGACGACTCATTTACTTGCTTCGGTGCTACAACCGAGGAGGACCCAGAAAACGCGTGGTAGGGCGTCCCACGTCAGGAAGAATATATGCGTGCACCACCCGGGAGGACCCCGAAACCGCGCGGTAGGGTGTGCCACGTCTCGGCACGGAGGAAAAATGTGCGTGTAAAAATATACTGTATCAGACGTAGTACCTATGGTTCGACCTCGGGACCCAGCCAGTCGGTCGAGAACACCCCACTAGCCACACAGCTTCATCATGCAAACGTGGCACGGAGGATAGATGTGGTTAGCTCCGTCTCGACCAGCCACAACGTCTGTTGTTCTAGGCGATTCTTCTATTTTCCAAGCTTTTTTTAGTTGTAATAACACCACGGTAAGCTAGCGCCGCTCTTCGTGTGTGCCCGTGCAAAGGTTAGACGATGGAGAGAAGAGAGATTGAGATCGCAGACCTGGGACCCACCAGTAAGTGAGACAACGGTCATGCATGTGTTGACGAGGCACTCCCTCTACTCTACTCAACGCAAGTACTGTATAAAATCAAGTTATGGGACAAAGCCAACAACCGTTCGTTTTTTCAGGCTATCGACTTACACTTTGTAGTCCAGGTTGCCAGTTCGAATCTCGTCTTTCAGATTTGTTAGTTTTAGGTCCAAATTTGATTAATGACAAGTGGGACCCCCGTGTGTTGTTCCGATATTTCAGTGTAGGATGGTTTTTTTGAACAAACACTTTGTGCGGTTAGACAAGTAACGGCACGAGTTACACGTATTTTGCAAGTTTACGAACAAAAATGACAGCGGCATATAATATCACATCCACCCCGCAGCTTAGATACTATGGTGATACGAGTTTTTACACCGTTGGAAGTGAGATCCAATGGCTTGGGAGTAGTCTTTGTAATTATGCACAATTTCCAAACTCTCCAAAGGTTTTTTTGCAAATAAAACATTCAGGCCTCGTGTGTGCCGCTGCATCTTCGATCCAACGGCTCCCCGGTGCTCATATTAGGTGCTCCCCGTAGCTTAATTACCCGCTACGGTGATGTGAGCATCTAGGTCGTATGATCAGTGATCAGATGGCACATGCGTAGTACTTGTACTTTCTGCGCATTTCCCAAACTCTATCAGTCGTATATTGCAAAAACATTCAAACCTCCTACTGTGGGCCATTAGATCTCAGTGAACTCGTATCACCATAGAATCTACGGTGCGGGAGAACCTCATACTCTCCCGTGCGAGAAAACATAAGGTGCTATCGCAGCTTGGATGCTACGGTGATACGAGCTTGGAGGTTGTTTGATCTGAGATCCAATGGCATCTGAGCAGTCTTTGTGCTTGTAAGCAGTGGCCGAACTCTTTTGGGGCTTTTCTGCAAAAAACCATTCGAACCACCGAGGAGGTGTTGGGTCACAAATCCAACGCCTCCGAAGAGCTTGTATCACCAAAGCATCTAAGGTGTGGTAGCACATGATATTCTTACATACAGGAGAATATGATGTCCTCCTTCATCTTAGATGCTACGGTGATACGACTTCAAGGTCGTTGGATATGGGATCAAAGGGCATCTAAGTAGTTTTTGTACAAATTGTGTGCAATTCTCAAACTCATCAAGGTTTCCTGCAAAAATATTAAGACACATCATGTGAGCTGCTATATCTCAGATCTACAAGCTCCAAGCAACTCGTATCGGCATATAGCATCTAAGGTATGGGGGCACATGATATTCTCCCGGGGAGGAGGGGTGGGGGTGCACAACCAATCGGTGGTTGGGAGGGTGGGGACAAATATAATCTAAACAACCCTAAACAGAGCTCCACAATTTTATCTAAGGTCGAGGGGTTGACCCCCGACAATCATAGCTCCGCCTAAACACAACATTTGCATGTACTGTAGTACTAGAGTTAATATTCATGTTTCAGTTTCATGTTCATTTTAAATATTGAACTGAGGACCATGGATGTCTTACATTTTACTCCCTTCGTTCCTAAATATTAGTCTTTTTAGAGGCTTCAAATGGACTGGCACATACGGATGTATATAGACATATTTTAGAGTCTAGATTCACTCATTTTGCTCCGTATGTAGTCACTTGTTGAACTCTCTAAAAGACTAATATTTAGGAATAGAAGGAGTATTTTTGAATTCGTTTCATACATGCATGGTTTGGAAAAATAGATGCACTATACTTATTGGATTGTTGTTGTGTTCGTGCATGTGTGTCTCTCTGTGTGTGTGTGGTCATATGCTTGATACATACAAAGTTTTCTCACCTCCATATTGTTCATCTTTTAAATTTGAATTTGCATTGGAAAACTTACTAGGGATACCATGAAATATGAAATCCACGTTGAGATCACTATATCACAAACTCACACTAATTCAACAACTCGTCATAAATCAATTACCACGTTGAGATTAGTATTTGCAAGGAAAATACGGGTATTGTAATAAACATAGATTCGTTCGGCAATTTAAAAGGTTCCTTTCGTATTCTCGAATGGTAGGACCCAACCGCGTACCAGCCAGACCTTGGCTCGTGTTGATCCTAAAAAAACCGGGCTCGTGTCCTTCGGTGGCGTGCGTGGTATGCACATTAGGCAACCCCAACCAGTCGAGCCTCAGCGTTTCAAGTCGAAATATCTGGCGGCCAGAATTCCAGCCCTAGGAAATTCCTCTCATGTCCCCGGTCCATAATGACTACCGATGAACAACAGAGGGATGCTTTAGTAACTAGACAACGTTACCTACCGTGCCGAGCACGGTTCAATTCCCTCGGTCGCCGCTCGTCAAGGTCACCCGTCAACTGCATTGCCTAGTACTACTACTACTACACCAGGATGAGCACAGAATTGAGCCCGTTTGTTCGTGCCTAGTACTTGAGTTAATATATCAGGCAATGCACTGGTACGGAGGGATTATCCTTTTACTCTGCATATATAACTTGTCTGAAGTCTAACTAAGAAAAATGTTTGACCAAATCCTTTCTTAAGAAATACAACAGGATAGATGTACGGCTTGAAAATTTATTGCATGATGCAGGTTATGATATTGTTTCGAATCCTGGATCTTAAATTTCAGAAAATCCAAAAAGTGAGCATAAATCCTTGAAACTAAGCATGGTCACGTGATATGGCACAAATATTACTTCGTAAGTTTTTTCTTCAATTTGAGACAAGCTGCTTATGACAAGTTGCACAAATGAAGAGCCAAAGTATTTTGGAACAAAGACCTGTCACGTTAAGGCGAACGCTTTCACTATTGAAACCGTGGGCGTTTACATGCCGCCACGAGTCCCTGCTTCTCATCGGGAGGTGCCGTCCGAGCAAGCGTGTGAGTCGACGGGAGGCGTGCGAGCAGACCGCTGCGCCGGCTGTCAGGGAGGCGTGCGAGTAGACCGCTGTGCAGGCTCACCGGGAGGCGAGCCCTTTGACCAGGCTCCGCCGCCCACCGTCATCCCAACTGCTTCCACTTTTAATGTCACCGGCGCCGCAGTTTAAAATCAACCCCGCACTACCCGGTATCGCTACAATCCTCTCTCTTCCTCTCCGATTCTCCTGTCGTCTACCTCCAACTAGCCTGACCTAAACGTACGCCATGCCGCATCACGATGGTCTGCCCTTAGTGTTTCAGTTTCCTGAGGAAGACACCCAGCCGGAGTCTCAAGAACATAAGGCGCTTTGGGACGAGCTTGAACTGGCCTTGCGGGAAGACGCCGCGCTTGTCCCCGCTCCCGTTCCGGCTCCCGTCGCCCCGACTGCGCCAGCGCCCATCCCCGTGGCATTGATGGGCTGGGAGCCGCACATTGTCGCCGAGCTTGATCCCACGGGGTTCCATGAGGTCCCCGCCGACTTTCACGCGCCCGTGCACCTGCCAGCGCATGCGCCTGCGCGTGCACTGACGCGCACGCCCGTGCCGGTGCCCGTGCACCTGCCAGCGCATGCGCCTGCGCGTGCACTGACGTGCACGCCCGTGCCGGTGCCCGTGCACACGAATGTCTTCGCCGCGCCGTTGACAGCGCCTGTCCCCGCGCGGGTGCCAGTGCCCCCCTCAGCGGCATGGATGGCCGCCGTCGACCGCTTCCTTGCACTAACGCCAGTCGCCTCCTCCCGCCAGTTGACTCGCTCCGAAGTCCAGAACATTTTGGCCTTCCTTGAAGCTAGGCCAACATCCAGGAGTACGCCAACAACGGCGCAAGATGCCGCCATCGCCGTCGGTCAGTGGCCCGACGACACACAGAGCACGGCAGAGGAGCCGCTTCCCACCGCGAGACGCCCCCGCCGCCGCCGCGTAATCTAAATTTGCCATGAAAAACGTTCGGATTGCCATGCTTAAAATCCGAACGTTTATCATTTCCGTTTATTTTATATCGATCGTCATATAATTTAAAGTCGGGGTCAGACTGAACGAAATGTATGGTTTGATCGATTGAATGTTCTGCTAGAGCCGTATCAAATTAAATATAAAACGTCATCAAGCCACATGTATTCCTTGTCATCCAACGACCTAGACTGCTTCAATGTCGAGCGCTCAACACGTTTAGCGTGCAGTTAATTTCATGCCAAAAATAGTGCTAATCACATGACAACACGCAAATAATATCCTAGTAGTTAATATCCGCATGCACTTAATATACTTCCAAATTAACGTGCATTGAACGTACACACTGACTAGTGCTGCTAGTACGTGAAACTGGTACCGTGACTTGTGAACGCGTCCAGATATGGTCAACGGCAACATCGCCCGCGAGTTCTTCCTGTTTGCCCGTGCGTCTAAATGCAGAAGGGGAGGAGAGAGAGAGCACACATGGAACCCACCAGTAAGTGAAGGCGAATAGTACTAAAAATAATATTACATGTTATCCATTAATTAGGCTGTGGTAATATAAAAACATTATGTGAACAAAGGGGGTACAACAAACATTGCTATTCTACGTATGTTGCCTATTGACGTGCGGCTTGAAGGCCCGGTCGCATGTTCGATCCTCGTTCTTTATTTTTTAATTTGTATATTGGTCCAAATTTGTTTCATGACATGTGGGCCCCTCGGTGTGTAGTTTGTAGCACTTTAATTTGTGGGTCGAAATTTGTTCCATTCCAAGTGGACTATCGGTGTGTAGTTTTGTAGCTTATTTATAATAATTAAAGAGAACAACATAGTTTTTTCAATAATACCATGGTGTGACGTTGAAGGCGAGAAAGGACGTGCGAGAGAGCGATGACCGAGCCAGAGGGAAATCAACTAGGGGAGTTGCGTGGGTTGCAACGGTGTTTGGAGTAGTTGTGGGCCGAATGCTACGAAAATATAATCTAAACCGACCGGAATAAATGCCTACACAAATTAATCCAAGGTTGGAGTGCCCCTCGCAATGTAAATAGCTCCGGCTTTGCGAGGGATGGAGAGGTAGTAGCTTCAACACGTGGAAGATACGGTGTGAGAAAGCGAGGTCAATCAAGAGACATATAGATAGAGAGACAAAGTGAGTGTGGTCCGACATTCATTGAACAAATATATATGCTCTGGAGAGATATTGTCCGATTGAGCTTTTTGGCAAGGGTGAGGGCTGTAAGATAGAGCTTGAGAGATGATCCAGTCACAGACGTGTAGATATATTTTGTGCGTGGGAGGAAGCAAGGTCAACCGATCACATAGGGTCGTCGTGCGATCGAAAGAGTGAGACGGGTTGGAGAGAGTGACCTAGATAGACGATGTGCGTGAGAGTATACAATGTGAATAGGTCGAATTGGGCTCAAACATGGTGATATATCATTTTTGTCCGAGAAAGAGCAAGGTCAATCGAGACATACGGAGAGAGAGAGAGAGAGATTGAGTGAGCGTGGCCCACCATGAGGTCGAAAGAGTGGCGGCGGCTTGGATGGACTGACCTAGATAGACAATCTGTGTGAGAGAGTATAGAGTGTGTCGATCGAGGCCCGAACAGGGAGATATATCATTTGTGCGTGAAAGAAAACGAGGTTAAACGAGACTCAGATAAAGAGAGCGAGATTGAGCGAGTGTGGCCCGCCGTGTGGAAGAAAGAGTGAGATAGTCTCGAGGGAGGGACCTAGATATACAACGTGCGTGCGTGCGCACGAGAGGTTGGGGGGCTAGATAGGCAATGCATGTATTTAGCGTGAGAGGGTGAGAGGGAGAGGGGGGAGAGAGAGAGCTCGGCATGGGGTGCAATGGCGGGTGATCGAGGTAAATACATTTGGTAACAGAGTGGAAAAAAGGGGTTGTGTAGTTGAGAGACTTAGAGATCGAAACATGGAGAGAAAGAATGAACGTGTGTTGGA
>NC_057805.1:489374370-489375120 GCF_018294505.1 Triticum aestivum | reverse complement strand
AAAACAACATTTGAATGTACATAGTACGAGACTTAATATTGATGTTTCAATTCGGTGTACATTGTAAGAATTGAACCGAGGACCAGGCATACGGGGAATTATTTCGAATTCGTGCCATACTAAGTTTCGAAAAGTTGACATTGACTCAGTTTGTTGTGCTATTTTGTAGGTCATATGTTTGAATCCATCCAAAAGTTTTCTCACTACCATGGTGTTCATCATATACATATGAATTTGTATTAAAAAAGTAGCGTGGATACAGTGAAATGCGAAATCCACGTTAGAATTGGAGATCGCTACGTGACACACACTCTAATTCAAATAACTAACTACGTGACACACACTCTAATTCAAATAACTAATTACGTGACACACACTCTAATCCCCGTTAGCATGGGTACCGTTTCGATTTTTTTTTCAAATAACTCCTCATTAATTAATTTATAGTACTCCCTCTGTTCACTTTTATAAGACCTTGAAGACATTTCAGACAATGTGCAAAACAGTTCATTTTAAGTTGTCTGAAACAACTTACAAAAGTGAACGGATGGAGTATCTCATTTCGAATGACTAATTATTGCAAGGAAAACACGGGCATGGTAATACATACAGATTCTTTGCAAATGAAAGAAGATTCGTTTGCATTCTCAAATGTAGGCGCACCAGGCAGACCAGGGTCGTGTCGGGGTGGACGCTGCTTCGGTGCCTTAAAGGCAACTGCCTTTGGGTCACTGACATGTGGGCCAGCCA